>NC_064459.1:4641846-4687828 GCF_023343835.1 Lagopus muta
TTGGCCCTGTGCTAAATCCCCCTTCGGTAGTATATCTCTCCTCTGTCAGTTCTCCCCAGCGATGATAAATTAACCTCTCCTCTTCTATCCCAAGTGTGGCAGTAAAGCACTCTTTGACACAGCGCTATCACTTTATCTTAATCTGCGCTGGGCGGGGAGGGGGCGGATGGGAGATGATGCAATCGCTGCCGTGAGTTGGGAAAAACAGAGATTTATGGTGTCAAAAAGGGGGAAACAGGGAAGGCAGGAGGAGTGCTGGTCTATAGGAGCCTCTCTGTGTGTCAGCGTGTGCATACAGATGCATGTATACAAACAGCAAACGCAGAGGTGCAGCTGCTCACTGCGGGGTCTCCTGCATGTGGACCCATCCCTGGGGACCCCTCTGTGTCCCAAGGGATTGAAGGATGCACTGATGGAGCATCCATGGGTGGATGTGTGGGGATGGGATGTGGGATGTCTGCAGTTCTGGAGCCCTCGGGGTCAGCACCTCCTCACCCAGCTACAGCATCTCTGATTTGTGGATCAATAACCAGATAGCACAAATTGTGGTGTCGATGCAACTGAAGCCCCTTAGGAAAAGTGGTGACGCGGTGAGCAGCTGTTTGCAGAATGGCGTGGAAGGGGGGAAGCCTGATTGGGGAGTGGAATTTGGGGCAAAGTGATGAAATAATACCTGGAGGGACAGGCACTGGGCCCTGCAGTGCTGCAGCTCTGCTTTCCAAGGAAAGCCCTGCAGCACTCCTGGGCCAGCCCCAAAGTGGCTTGTGCTTAAAAGGAAAGCACTCATCTCTCAGACGCCGCCATCAGCACAAAGGAATTAAAATAGCAGCTGGCATCCACAGGGCTGTGGACTAATAAGGAGCAGAGTGCCCACGGAGTGAGCAGGCTCAGGGTGATGACAGTGGGATCGGTCCCGTCCCATATTGCTCATAGGGTGGAATGGGAACAAAACCTGCTGAAAGCTGACCCACAGCTGTGCTCATAGCTCTTCTGGGAGAGACATGAGATGGTCACAGCAACAGTGGCACGGCTCTGCAGCACGGAAGGGTCACAGTGACAACGGCACTGCTGTGTAGCACAAGCAGATCGCAGCAGTGGTGGCATTGTGGTGGCACTGTGATGGTGGCATTCCATTGCAGCTGGGTCATAGTGATGGTGGCATTGCACTGGAGCACAGGGGGATCACACTGATGGTGGTATTGCACTGCTGCAGGGAGTCACGGAGATGGTGGCATTGCACTGCATTGCATTGCATCGCTGCAGGGTCACAGTGATGGTGGCACTGCACTGCAGTGCAGGGGGATCACAGCAATGGTGGCATTGCATTACAGCACAGGGGAGTCACAGCAACGGTGGCATTGCATTGCATTGCAGCAGGGTCACAGAGATGGTGGCATTGCTCTGCTGCAGTGGTGTCACAGTGATGGTGGCATTGCATTGCAGCAGGGGCTGCAGGCCTGGTGCGCTCAGTAGCCAATCGCACTGCGGTACGAGCCCAAGCAATGCTCATCATTAAACCTGTAATTTATTTCTCCTGTATTTCATAAAACGTGAAATATTACTGCTCTTCGGGTGCCCAGAGAGAACGGGGATGCTCCATTAAGTTCGACACTGCTCCTCCATAAGATGCAGTAATTATATGCGGCTTTTTTTACTGCTAAGTTCCTACTTGCAGATGCTAACAAAAGAAATAAGCTTTTAATCCAAACATAATTAATATGAATTACCTCCACAGTACACCCTGGCTTTGCACCATTAAACTTAATTTTTGTTTTGCATGATAATTGTGTTATCATTACCATTTATAGGAGAACTCAGGGACCTTCGCTTTGTTTGCAGCCCCGACCAAAGGCGGTGGCAGTGGAGCTGTCGGCCTTGCATGGCTCTGGCTTTGCTGCTTTCAGCCTTCTGTGCTTGTTTTTCCTTTACTCTTTCCATTGGGATCTGAGCTGCTGACCACACGGATGGGGAGTGAATCCCACCATGGGGATGCAGCAGGAGCTTGGGATGCTGCAGGCAGAGCCAGCACTAGGAGCAAAGCAGAGCTGCAGCCCACTACCCCAAAGCCATGGGGCCAACCTGAAGCCCCGCTGCTAATTAACCCTGGGATGAGTTTGTGCGGTCGCATTTCAGGAAGGAGAGAGATGAAATCAGGTCCCGTAATTATTTATTGAAATTACAGCCCTGTCGAGGAGGGCTGAATTACTGCAGACTCCATTAGCTGTGGATGGGAGAGAGGGAATGAGAAAATGATGGATGGGAGAGACAGAGAGAAATTTTGAAAATGAAAGGGGAAGATGAGGGCCGGCAGTGCCCAAATGGCACAGGGAGATCAGATGGAGGCAGGAAAAGTTTCCTCTGCAGTTGTCTGAAATCAGCACGTTGAAAGATCACATAAATATATTAATTGCTCTAATTAATTTCCCCAGGAAAGAGATCTCAGGAGCTGCGGACAGCAGGTAGCTGGAGAAGGGTGAGGGCATCACTTTGCAGGCAGTGCAGATTCCCTCCTGGGGGCTCCTCCATGTGATGCTGAGCTTTTGTCCATAGATGAGTCCTTCAAAAATCTCAGCCCCAAAAATCCTGGGAATTATGACATGATCCCAGCTGCTGAATGGGAACTGGGCTGCTCCCACCCCATAGAGAATAAAGGGAATCCCACCATCCTCCTGCAGAGCACTGTGCTGCCCCTGGCCAAGGGCAGACCTTCATCCCCATCCCTGTTGCTTCTGTCCTATGCCACCTTCCCAACTCCATCAGAGGTGCAGTGAGTGATGCACACACCACGGTGCCCCTCATCCCCTCCCAACCTGCCTCCTGATAATAATGAGCCCAGACACTTTTATTATCATTATTAATTAGCACTTTCAAGCAATGGAATTAAATCAATATGGTGGACTGAAACTAATTTTAACAAGCCATTGAGATCAATCATCGGGACTTTTATCTACATAAATGCCACTAAACTCAGCTCGTTAGTGTAACATTAGCTGGAAAAGGGGGGGGGGAGAAGGGAGACTGGCGGGGTTTTAATTAGGAAGACATAAACCGTGCCACAATTTTTCTTCTTTGATTTGCTTTTAATCTCGTCCGTGAGCTCTCCTGGTGCCCTGGCTGAGTGCTACGCTCTCACCTCCTCCCAATGGCAGCAGGAGAGGGCAAAGCCAAGCAGAGGGCTGTGTGGGTGCTGTGGGGCTGTGCTGCAGGATGCTGCAGGATTCAGGATGCTGCAGGATTCAGGATGCTGTGGGATGCAGGGCACTGTGGGATGCATGATGCTGTGCAACGTGGGATGCTGCAGGATGCATGGGGAACTTCCCATGGCATTCATCAGCCTCTTTCTTTCCTGAGCCCTTTGCACACTTCCTCCAGCACCTCTAATTCACAACTGTCATCCTCTCACTGGGTCCCCAGGATCAGAACAGATGAGGGTTTGCCATGCAGGGCTCTCACTGCGGCCCCAGCCTGGGTCTGGGAGCCCAAGGAAGTGCTGGGTTCTTTGGAGCCCCATAACAGCTGGGAAGAGTGGGCAGCTGAGGGGCTGCAGCTGGACGGGGAGACACGAGGGGCTCTGATACTGCAGGCTTCCAGCCCTCTCCAATTTCTCCTTAGCACCATTCATGGTACCCTCCATAGCCCAGCAGTGCCATGCTGCTTTACACCACATGAGGATCTGTCCCCCAGTGTCACCTTTCCCAACATCTCTGCTGTACCTTCCCAAGAAATATGACACACGCACCAGAAAATATTTCCTTTTTGTTTGCTGGATGGGTAATAACTCGCCTCAGAGACAGTCTTTACAGTCAGCACAAAAGTAATTTACCTACATGCAGCACAACCAGATTGCAATAAATCTGCTGCTCCTCAGCCTTGCTGTACTTTCCTGCACCGTGCCATGTTGCACCATGCCATGATGAACTGTGCCATGTTGCACCATGCCATGCCATATTGCACCATGCCATGATGAACTGTGCCATGTTGCACCATGCCATGATGAACTGTGCCATGTTGCACTGTGCCATGTTGCACTGTGCCATGCCATGTTTCACTATGCCCTCTTGCACCGTGCCATGGTGAGCTGTGCCATGTTGCACCATGCCATGCCATGTTGCACCATGCCATGATGAACTGTGCCATGTTGCACTGTGCCATGATGAACTGTGCCATGTTGCACCATGCCGTGATGAATTGTGCCACGTTGCACTGTGCCATGCCATGTTTCACCATGCCCTGTTGCATCGTGCCATGGTGAGCTGTGCCATGTTGCACCATGCCATGCCATATTGCACCATGCCATGATGAACTGTGCCATGTTGAACTGTGCCATGATGCACTGTGCCATGCCATGTTGCACCATGCCCTGTTGCACCGTGCCATGGTGAGCTGTGCCATGTTGCACCATGCCATGCCATGTTGCACCATGCCGTGATGAATTGTGCCACGTTGCACTGTGCCATGCCATGTTGCACCATGCCATGATGTACTGTGCCATGTTGCACCATGCCCTGTTGCACTGTGCCATGATGAACTGTGCCATGCCCATGCCCTGTTGCACCATGACATGATGAACTGTGCCACGTTGCACTGTGCCATGCCACGTTGCACCATGCCATGATGAACTGTGCCACGTCGCACTGTGCCATGCCATGTTTCACCATGCCCTGTTGCACCATGCCATGATGAACTGTGCCACAATGCACCATGCACGCCACGCCATGCTGTGCTGCTCCCCCCAGCCCCAAACAAGAGTTAATATCTGTGAGCACCAAAAAATAAATAAAGGGAATGGAGAGCACCACCACGGCATCAGGGCCCTAAATCACCAAGCCTTGCCCGTCAGCCAATTTCTCTGCAGAAAGCTCTTAGCAGTTAATTTCTGGCTAATTTATTATCCTTCGGCTTAGCCCTACAGCACCATTAGCAGTACACTGACACAACTGAGTGAAATATTGTCTAATTTATTATCTTATTACTCCTCTGGAACAGGATCAATTAATTACCCATTAAAGTATTTCAGTTGCAGAGATTTATTAGGGGGCTCAGCGCTTTAACAGATGATTAGTTATATATGTTTGTTTGCCCGAGGAGCGCAGACTCGCAAATGACTGGAGGGGAAGGGGAAAGACACCGCGTCGGGAGGTACCTAATGGATCTTCTCTTGACTCTCTGAAAATGGAGCAGTCAATGACAAGAATTATCGACTCATTCACTTGCGGTTTGGAGATAACCATATGTACCAGGAGAGAGAGGGGGTGAAGGGAACGGGGAGGGAAAAAAAAAAAAAAGCCTCACTCAACTGCTTTTTCCATTCAATAAATTTGCTGCAGAATATATTGGATTGGGGTTTGATGGCTATTTCGTGTTTTGCAGAGTGCTGACACTGGTATGATTCAGTAATTATTGTTTCTTTTAAGTTATTGCTGTAATTTTGCTTTCTAAGATCCCAATCAATTCCCGCCTCTCAAGGGCACGCTTGAAAAGCGATATTTGAAAACAGCCCTCTGATAGATTGTGCCGTTAGACAGTGGCTGAGACAAATAGCCTAATCTGGCACAAATTAGCTTGGCTTCCACAGATAGTTTTATACAGCGATGTAAATTATATTGTCAGGGCCAGTCACTTTCCTGCTTAGAGTGCAGCTAACAAGAAAGCGCCGAGATGCTGCTGGCACTGCTGTGAGCACTGGAGCAGCTGTGGGGTGGCTGTGGAGCAGCTATGGGGCAGCTATGGGGCACAGCAATGGGGCAGGGGTAGCATTGGCTCAGCCCAATGGTGCTGAGTGGTGGTGCTGATGCAAAGCAATGCAGGGGTGCAGCACTGAGGTCCTCCCCGGTCCACGGCCTTGGGGGGCAGCTGATGGATAGCAAAGCCAGAGCTGCCCCCAAAGGTCCTTTGTGGCCGTGTTGGTTCCCTGTGCCCAGAGTGAATGGAGTTAGGGTGAGTTTAGGGGTCTCAGGCTGTGCAGACTGGAAGGGAGGGAGAAGCAGAGCAGTCCAGAACCGCTGTCGCAGCGCAGAAGCACCCACAGATGTATTTCTATGCAACTCTCCACCCATAGAATCCATCACTGCGAGATAGCACAGACAGCCTGAGCAGCATGGAAATGGGGTGTTTAGGCAACTAAGCAGGTACATAGTCACCTAATGAGACAGGCTCCATTTAAATCAAGTGATGAGGATTGGGAGCTCGCTGCGAGGCACAGAGGCAGGCAGGGATGAGGCTGCTGTGGTCCCAGGGCTCCTGGCTGAGGTGTTGACCATCCCCAGGACTGCACTGCAGGGCTGCACCATCACCATCATCACATGCAGCTGCCTCTCCCCATCACCACGTGCACACAGGTGCTGCAAATGAAATACAGCACAAAAGAGCATCTCCAGCAGCAGTGCCCTTGGTTGGGCAGCAGAGCCGGGTGCTGAGCCCAGCTTCATCCCATCTCCATGCACTGTCCTTCCTTTCTGCTGCTGCAATTCTCGTTCCTCTTCCAGCAGCTGAGTAATGGCTTTGGAAAGATGGCACTGCACTGATTTAGGGGCTTGACCTTGGGAATGCTCCCGCGAAAGCTGTGGTTTCCTGAGCACAGCTTTCTGTTTCCTTTTATGAACACTTTGCAGGTTACACGTATATTTGGGTATGTAGCAACTGAGTGGAAAAAAAAATATGCATGCTAGAGAGAAAGAAGAGATGAAAAAAAATCCCTTTTATATCTCCAGGCTGCCTTCAGCAACAGCATTCCTAAATAGGAGAGGTTAAATATATTGCTGCCATTACACTCTACAAGGAACACATTCCATAAAAACGAAGGTGCCGTAAATTATACAAATATGATGCTAACAAGCCAGGAAATGCACTGCTAATGAGGTCAGCTATAGAACTCCCGCAGTGCTGCAAATCATGTGCCAATCCGGCGCAGGAGGTACAGGAGCAGCCCTGGGTCAGCATTTTCTGAGCGCATTTGTAACCTGCTGTTCAGCGAATAGTTATACAGGTAGATAAAAATCCTCCTCCTCTCCTTGTTTATGTGTCAAATAAGCACGGCAGCAGACAATCACGCTTTGCATTAATGCACCTTGCTATTACGCCTATTGTTCTGTGGCTCGGAGTGGAGAATTAGTCACTCCAATGTGCAAATATTGGTTACAGTTTGGAAGCGTGCACGCTTTTGTGTTCCTATCAGACTTGCTCCTGGAGGAATTATGCATGCTGGCATCAGGGCTTTTTCTTCCCTTGTACGTACTGTATTTGCTAAAGCTCTTAAAAGGGGAAGAAAAAAAAAACAACCCTCAAATAAACATGTTTGCAGCGGGTGAGTTATTGGCTCATTCAGCCTGCCTCCCCTGTTAGGCACTGGGACAATAACTGCGTTGAAATGTGGCGTTTAGGAGCCCACATGAGAAACCTTCCCCAAATCTGCAAGTATAGAGAATGAGCTCAGAGCCGTTTGGGCCATTTCATCCCAGGGCTGAGGAAATTGTCCCTCATCCCACATAACCCAGAGCTGAGATATCTGCATGGCCGTGGCCCGGGGAACCCTTCTGCACATCATAGAGCTGCTTGGTTGGATGTGACCTCAACAGATTTCCAGCAGCACACAGAAACCCTGAAATAGCATTGCCCCTGCAGACCGAGCCCAGCGCTCGGCTGAGACAGAGCACTTCCACCAGCCTGCCTTGGATATGGGTTTCCTAAGGCATTGCCTTTGTTTATCCACTTATTTAAGCATTCATTCCTTCACAGGAGCACAGGACAAGCAGAGCTGTTGTCCACGGTGGCACCCATTTCTCACGACCTCGGCTGGGATGAACACACAGCACAGAGGACAGAATAATCCCTGGCACTCCGAGCTGCCACCAGTACAGGTGTTCATCCCGGATAAATGGTGGTGATCCCTGAGACGTGGGACCTGCTCAGACCAAGCATGAAATACAACATTCCCATCTTCCACTTCCATCAGGAATTTATGGGTCCTCCACGCAGGAAGCAGAGCGAAAGCCCAGCTTGAAAATCTCCCCAGCTCAGCAAATGAAGGAAGGAGGAAGCAGGCTGGGATTCTCTCTGTGTGAGAGGAACCAGACAAAGCCATGGCAGAGCTTCCCACTGCGCACAATGGGACTGCAAAGCTTGGAGGGCTTGGGATGTGTTGGCTGACTACCAGCACAGGGCTGGTCCTGCTGGATGCCCGCTGTCCTCGGGTGCTGCTCATATGAAGAACCACTGCAGGCAGAATGCATGTCTATATTTAATAAGCTGGATATTTACGTTAACTAAATAGCAGCTAATTATGAAAACATACTTAAGAGTCTGAGCAATTAAGCAATAATATATTACATACTTATTAAGCCTCCAATACACATGTCCTTAATAATCAAAATATTAATATGCAGCTACTCTTCTATTATACAGCAACTCTGCTATTATACAGAGAGTGTCCTATTACTGCCAAATTAAATGCGTAGTTAGGCGAATTTAGGACACTTAATTTAAAATGTTCCCAAGAGTTCACTATGGCAGAAGCTGCAAGACAGGCCTCAACACAGGCAGCACAGGGCTCCCAGAGCTGCCCTTTGCTCCGTGCCACATGGCTTCAGCTGCCCAGGGATTTGCTCAACCCCTTTAGGGCAGCCCATTGCTGGGAGAGGCCAATCCTCAGCTCCCAGATCCCAGCTCTGTATGGTCTTTGCATTGGTTTCAGTAGATCACAATGGAAGTGAGGAAAAGAGGCATTGTAAAGAGGAGCTGGGGATGGAGATGCTTGGGGAGAAAGCCAGATACAAGAGGGGAAACCTGTGGGCATGTTCCTCCACTGCCCCAAACACCAGCTATGTTACATATGATGATGTCTCTAGATGCTGTTATATGGGGTTGTCTGGTCGTATCTTGAGTTACGATGCAAGGTGAGGGTTCTAAACACACCTGTAAATCCCTACTGTAAAACCTAGGGGCATTTTTTCCCCTTTTCAATTAAGCTCCACAACAATAGGCTTCATTCTTTATCACTTTAGGCATTTTTTTCCTGTACAC
Source organism: Lagopus muta (assembly GCF_023343835.1). Classification (NCBI taxonomy): domain Eukaryota; kingdom Metazoa; phylum Chordata; class Aves; order Galliformes; family Phasianidae; genus Lagopus; species Lagopus muta. The sequence goes on from NC_064459.1 coordinate 4,650,865, forward strand.
AGTGGGTGTGAAGTGTAAACAGGCTGATTTGGTGTCAATTTTCACCTCATTGTGCATGGGAAGAAATAAGGGTGAGAAAGGCAGGGACTGGCAGGGCCTTTGAGGTTCAGTGGCCAGAGGGAATGAGAAGGAAACATGGATCCCTGTGCCAGGAGGACCTTTCAGTGAAAATAATACAAACAGAGGTACATCAACATGGTTATCTTTGTAATGTTTGAGGTGAGGATGGCGGCATGGGTCCGGAAAGCCATGGAGTGCTCCTGGTGATCCGTAACATTTAGGGACATGTGTGCAGGGCACAAGTGGAATCCACTGGGGATGAGCAGAGTGCCCCATCGAGGAGCTGCTGCCCACTGCTGGAAGCTGCTGAGGCTGTTTCCCATATGGCTCCTGGCTGGGATGATTTATGGGGTGAGGAAAGCATGCTGATAAATGTTGTGGCTGAGCCCGGCGCGGACCTGGGGTATCACAGCACCATCCAGACAGCCTTAATGGAAGCTGCCGGCACTGCGGAGCAAGGCGTTATTTATGGCCGTCTGTAGTGCCACTGTGGGGCATTCATCATCGCTTTGGGATGAGGGTGAGGGCAGGACGAGATCATGTGCTGCTGTGGGGAGGAGTGGGTGCAGACGCCGGGGCTGAGCTTACCCTGGGGAAAAGGCTCCGTTCTCTCAGCTGCTCCCAATGTTCCCCATCAGTGATTGACTGATGGGATGGGGTGGAAGTGGAAATGGAAATGAAACGGAGATGGGATGGGATGGGATGGGATGGGATGGGATGGGATGGGATGGGATGGGATGGGATGGGATGGGATGGGATGGGGATGGGGATGGGATGGGATGGGGATGGGGATGGGGATGGAATGGGATGGGGATGGGGATGGGATGGGATGGGATGGAAATGAAATGAAATGAAATGAAATGAAATGAAATGAAATGAAATAGAAATGGGATGGGATGGGATGGGATGGGATGGGATGGGATGGAAATGAAATGAAATAGAAATTGGATGGGATGGGATGAGATGGGATGGAAATGAAATGAAATGAAATGAAATGAAATGAAATGAAATGAAATGAAATGAAATGAAATAGAAATGGGATGGGATGGGATGGGATGGGATGGGATGGGATGGGATGGGATGGGATGGGATGGGATGGGATGGGATGGGATAGGTTGGGATGGGATGGGATGGAAATGAAATGAAATAGAAATTGGATGGGATGGGATGAGATGGGATGGGATGGGATGGAAATGAAATGAAATGAAATGAAATGAAATGAAATGAAATGAAATGAAATGAAATGAAATAGAAATGGGATGGGATGGGATGAGATGGGATGGGATGGGATGGGATGGGATGGGATGGGATGGGATGGGATGGGGATGGGGATGGGATGGGATGGGATGGAAATGAAATGAAATGAAATGAAATGAAATGAAATGAAATGAAATAGAAATTGGATGGGATGGGATGAGATGGGATGGAAATGAAATGAAATGAAATGAAATGAAATAGAAATGGGATGGGATGGGATGAGATGGGATGGGATGGGATGGGATGGGATGGGATGGGATGGGATGGGATGGGATGGGATGGGATAGGTTGGGATGGGATGGGATTGGATGGGATGGGATGGGATGGGATGGGATGGGATGGGATGGGATGGGATGGGATGGGATGGGATGGGATGGGTTGGGATGGGATGAGATGGGGATGGAATGGAAATGAGATGAAGATGGGGATGGTATGGGATGGGGATAGATGGGTTGGGTTAGGGTGGGATGGGATGGGGGTGGGAACGGAATGGTGGCATCTTAGAGCTGGTTCAGCCATATCCCTGCAGCCGCAGCTGGAGAAAGGGCTCTCCCCATTGCTGCATTTGCTGGAAGGATGAAAAAAAATAATAATAATTTTTTAAAAAAAAATTAAAAGGGAGCAGCTATAAAATCGAGATACTAATAAAATGTTCCAGGAAGATGAATTCTTCCGATATAATGGTGATCCTTGATACTGAAATGTTCCACAAATACATTTTCATAGCCCCACTCAGTATTATTTGTAGATCTTTTTGCAACCCTTGTCAACAAATTCCTGATAAAAAGGAGACACTTTGCTGTGTGCTAAAGCTATGAATTTAAGAAGTGTCAACTGGTCCTTATTTATGGCGCAATCTTTGGCTTTCTCATTTTACTGATGGGCTTTGGTGCAGACTTGCTGCTCCACATGCACAATTTGGGGTGAAATAAATGATCCCGCTCGGGCTCACTGTGGTTTGGGTGCCCCAGTGCTGAGTTACGCTGTGCCCAGCATTCACCCCATGCCTGTGACCCTGGGACCTATAATGGAGGCTGTGCAAAGCCGGCTTTGGCAAAAACCTTTTCCGGTACAAATCCATGTACAAATCAGCAACAGATTATTCAGAGTTTGTGCTTGGCGGGTGCTGACAGTAGTTAATGAAATAACAGCTGTGGAAGTCCTGCTTGCAGAGTGCTGCTTGGGCAGAGCTGTATGGGGCCATGGGATGGCTGCAGCCAGGCAGCCCCGCATTGCATTCCCCATGTCCCCTTGTGGATCAAGTCCTTGCTGGGCTCTGCATGGAGAAGCCCATCCCATCATCATGGTGTGCAATGCCAGCAGTCCTTCCATTCTTGAGGGCAAACTAAGAGCACTGACAGCACTGGAGCTCCAGGACAGAGAAGCCAGGTGTGGAGCCCATTTCCTCCATGCTTGGCGCTGCAGGGACAATGGGCTCCCAGTTAAAGCTGACCCTGCTCTAACTATGGCACGTGTTCATAATTTAAGCTCTTTACAACAGTGCTTGGTTAACACCGGAGCCTGCTCCCCGCTGCCCGTACCTTTTGTTGGGGGTGATTTACTGTTCCTCTGTGCCCCTCTGCCCACTGAAATTCATAACAACTTTCACGCAGCTATCGAGAAGCCCTTAATTATAGCTATGTCTGGTCGTGCCATTGGAGCGAAGGGCCTGCTGGCACTTTCCTTTCACAGGAATCCAGTTCCCAGCTGGAATGAAATTTGCCCTGCTGACGGGGGCTTTTTATGAGTTTGTCTGAGGCCTTATTAAATAAAAAAAAAAGCTCTGGTTTTGGTACGCCGGTGCAGTGAGATCCACTGTGTGCACGGGGTCCCAAAGGAGCCCTGGGACGGGCCTTGGTCTCACCCCAACAGGACTGCTGCTGCGTGGGGATGCGAGGGGCTTGCATTTATAGGAGAGGCTCCATTCTAATTATGCAAAGCCTCGCAGGCAAACGTGAAAGGAATGAGCTCTACCCCAACAAAAGCCGCGCTGTTCGGTGCTCGGTGAGCTCCAGCCTTCGTTGCCTGCTGTGTTGGGTGATTGATTTGCATGCGTTTCTTAGGAGGAGGCAGTGTGGTGTCACCTAGGGACACCTCACACAGGGGTCAGTGTCCCAAATAAGGGGAGGGGATCGGCCCCACCTGTGTGCCACCCAACCCCCACAGTACAGCCCAGTGCCTCCCATCTTATTACAGCCCCACTGCTGCTGCCCATGAGTGCTGCCCCAAGGGTTAACCCCGAGCACGAGGGACGTGAAGAATCTGGTTACATGGAGGATACAGAGCCATGAGACGACTGCCAAAAATGGAGCCATCTCCTGGAATAGCAGTTATGGATCTCTGAGATCTCTGCAGGACCCACAGGGGAGCTCCTTGCAGTCCTGTCCCACCCCATGTTGAGTTACAAGGTGCAAATTCCCATCAGGAGAAGCGCCATCTGATCCCTGTGCAAAGAGAAGGGACTGTGGGCACAGCAGGAGGAGCACGGCCACAGCCAAGGAATGTTCTCGGTCTTGGCACCCACAGACACAGCTCAGAGGCAGCGCTGCTCCAGGACACGCTCGGTGCTCTCCGGGATATCCAGGGGATGCTTTTACACGATGATGCAGATGTCAGCCCCAAACCCTTTGCTAGAAGAGGTTTCCCAGCAGCTTGTCCAAGCTGGTAAAGCAGCACGTTGCAAAACTGGACAGAAAAACTCTCAGGCAATTTTCCAGAGAGCCATGTACAATGCTGCTGGAGGACTCAAGGGCAGAGTCCTGGGGCTCCGTGTAATTTAGCTTAAAAAAAGATGTGATGTTTTCAGCGAAAACTGCTTCTGATGCTGATTCAGACCCTTGCAAGGCCACGTGCTGCTTTGCTGGGGACTTTGCAGCAGAGTTCTGCTCCCTTTGCAGTGTGTGCTGTGCTGGAACAGGGGATCCCATGGGTGCACATTTTTGCAGAGAGGGTGGAAAATTGCTGAATGCAGACTTTGTGTTGGGCTCTCTTTGCACCCAGGAGGTTCCCAACCACAGTGCCCCCCTCCCTGCTCTATGCTTAAGGGTTTGCTCCCCTCGGCATTGTCTGTGTGTGATGAGGGAAAGCAGAGGCCAATAGCCCTGCGGATTCCTCCTTTGAGTGGAAATGCAGCTCTTTGTTAGTGCTTGCCATTGCTGTGTGTTAAGTGAGGAGTCCAGCATGTATTTATTTACCTCAGGAGGGTTTTATGACCTCCACATGCACATTCTTTGCTGATCTGAAGGCGCAGCCATGCGCGTGCCAGCACTGCAGGGCCAATCCCTATGCAGCGCTTCTGCTCCGGGGTCAGCTCACAAAGAGAAGGTCAGAGCAAAGACAGGCGGTGTTTGGGAGCCGATAACCACCCGTCCTGCTGAAAGGAGTCTGATTTCCCCATCTGAAGGGAGATCTTTGATTAGTGACTGATGGGGCAACTTCAAACGCCGGCGGCTCTGGCTGAGATAAGCGCTCAGACCTGGGAAGCTCTTTCCCAATGCCTCTTTGATCTGGAATTAGGACTGGAAATCTCAATGGCTTTATGGAGAGATTTCCAGGGTTTTAATGATGGGCACAGTGTGATCCACCTGGTTTCCCAACGCTGAGCTTCCAGCTCCACGGGGACACAAGGGGCTTCAGCTCCCCAAGGAGAGCAGACCCAACCCATGTCCAAAGAGCTGAGTAAATGGACCAAACATTATTGCATGGGGGTTCTGGGGAAGCCACTCCCAGGGCTCCCCCTTCCCCCTGCAGAGAGGTTCCCCCAACACCCAACGATGTGTGCCAGGTGGGCACAGTGTCTGCTCACATCTGCTCCCACAGTGGATGCCAACAGAGCAACTTCAGTCCCCTCCATACTCTGCAGCGTAAAATGTGTCACACCTGGAAGTAATTAAAATGAATTTTTACTAATTCATAACTAATTGCACAATTACTCTTCTATGAAAGATTCAGCTCTCAGAAGACGCTTCGACACGTGAAATGCGCTTCTCCAAATCTGGCTGAAGGAAGAAGCAGGGGAACATTGGGTAGCACTCACAGCACTGTGCTCCTTCCCAGCAGAACAGCCCCTCCATCCAGGGATGGCACAGCCATGTCCCTGTGCCCGGCCCCACTGCATGCCCCCTCCCCACCACACACAGCTGCCTGGGGCTGCACACTTGCAAATGATGTTTACTATTTAATAGGATGTGATGAGACTGTTCTGATACTTCAAAGGCAGCTGACAGTTTTGTTAGAGATAAGGAACTTTTGGACAATTATGGTGAAGGCTTTGACAGCAAGAAAACGCACAAACCTTGTAACTGTAACCAGCACCAAAGTCAGAGATTCTTCCTTGGAAACAACTTGAATATTCATTTTATCCATTAAGCGTCACTTCGTTATTTATTTATTTTTATTTCACGCTCCTTTCTGTCACTTTGCTTCCTTCAAGCCCAGGAGAGATCTTTTCTTGTTACGAGATGCACGTCTTCCCCCCTTCTCAGCTTCCCCATCTTCAAGCAGGCTGCGCAGCTCCCTGAGTCTGTCTGCCTGCCTGTCTGTCTCTGCAACCATCCATTTGTCCACCTGTGTGTCCATCCGTGTGTCTGTCTCTCTGTGTGTCTGTCTATCCAACCTCTGTGCCCAAGCTCCCTCAGCCCTTTGAGGAGCAGGGAAGGGATGCAACAGTCCCAACACAATCCTCATTTTGCAGATTTGCACTTCGAGATCCAGAGGGAACTGAGGGCTCTCTGAGGTCCAGTAGACTTGGTTGGAGGGCTGCATGTCTGCATCTCATTTAGGGATGGACCTCAAGCCCTGGGTTGAACCCTGGTGGAAAAGATACTGTGCACCTATCCAGGATGAGCAAAGCCAAAATAGGGTCACCTGGCGCAGGACCACTGCACGGTGCAGGGATGCTCACGGAGCATGTTCGTTTCGTTTCATCACCACCTTCTGCTATTCAAGATGGCAAAAAGGCAGGGTTTTTTTTGCCTTTACAGCATTAAGCTGAAGCCACGGATCTAAGGATCCTGCATGGTGCCAATGGGGCATGCAGTGACAGCCACCAGTGCGCGCGGTGACAACGACCGGCAATGGGAATCCTGCACGGCGGCATGGAGTGCTGCTCTGTGCAGGGAATGGCTTTGTGCAGCCAGCAGGGCCCCATCTCTGTCAGAACGCCTTTACAAAGCCTCCAGCTCCGGGTGTCAGGGAGGACAAGTTTTTTAATCATGTTAAAATGATTTATTTAAACGTCAAGCCGTGTCACCTCACTTCCTTTCATTTTTCAAACTGTTTGTGTTTTTGCTGGATGATAAATTTATCTTCAGACAGCCTCAATATGACTAATTAACTTTGAAATATAAGAACCAGATGTGTGAGCTGGAGAGCTTTCTGAACCCGTGCCAGGCGCTCCTCTCCTCCCTCCCCGCCTCCCGCGCTCCCCCCGCACCGCAGCGCACGCGGAAGCCCTGCTCCCCACCGCACCCAAAATGGCCTTTTTTCCCCCCATTACGGTGCCCCCATAAAGGGAAACAACACTGAGTGACTACTTCCAGAGAAACCCTCTGGTGTGGAGGGGACTGTCCCCTCTCCTTTGGTTGCTGCAGTGCTGGAAGAAGTCAGGCACTGACGCACCAACTAACTCTGCACCCTACAGTTCTGTAATTCTGTGTAATTAAGCAAAGCTGAAATGCCTCTCCCCACCACCTATCCCAGCATTAAAACTGGGAGAAATCCCAGCTTTCAGCTTTATTTCACAATTCCATTGGGTGTATGCAATGAGCAGGACATTAAGGTCAGGATGGACCAAAGCCACGTGCCCTGCTCTGCTTTCCAGCACAGCCATAGATGCATAGCCTGGGGGGACATGGCCTCTGTGGGGGTGGGAGAGCCCTTTCCCAATCAGACCTCCTTCTTGGAAGCATCTCTTCGTAGCACATTGAGCTCCAGTTGCAATGGATGCAGCTGTGCACCATCAATGGGATCCCACGCACCCTCCTTGGCCAACTCCCATCCCTTCTCTGGTGGCACTGCACAGCCCCACTCTGTGCCTCACTGGGGAGGTAGCATTGCCTGTCACGCAAATTTCAACAAATATTTTTTGAGCCAAAACAGATTTTTTTTTTTTTCTTTTCAAACAAACTGTAAATATTCATAGAAAAATGTTGATTTTGGTGGAAATTTTCTTGATCTTCTTGGAAATGGCAAGCGAAAATAATGTTTTTTTAATTTGCGTTTCTAAAGTACGGTGTGTTTTTTTCTTCTTAAGTTTTCATTTCTGCAACGTTAAACATATTCCATGGAAGGACTTCAGCCACAGAATTACTTGGGCCATGTGGAGGGAGATGGCAGCTGTGTCCCAACCATTCAGAGCATGCAGTCTTCTACAGGAGTGCTTTGGTTTTGGTCCTGCCTTCATCGTCAAGACACAGGTCAATGGTTTTAATTGCAGCCTTCCTGGGATGGGATGGGATGGGATGGGATGGGATGGGATGGGATGGGATGGGATGGGAGGGGAGGGGAGGGGATGGGATGGGATGGGATGGGATGGGATGGGATGGGATGGGATGGGATGGGATGGGATGGGAGGGGAGGGGACGGGATGGGATGGGATGGGGATGGGGATGGGGATGGGGATGGAGGTGGGATGGGTTGAGGTGAGTTGAGATGGGATGGAGATGGAGGTGGAGGTGGAGGTGGAGGTGGAGGTGGAGGTGGAGGTGGAGGTGGAGGTGGAGGTGGAGATGGGATAGGATGGAGATGAGGTCGGAGACGAAGATGAAGATGAGGATGGGATGGGATGAGGATCAGGATGAACCCTGCTGCCATCCCTCCCCACTCCTCTCTCCCCTTCCCTATCTCCCTGCCTTCAGCCCACGCGTGCTTTGCCCTCCAGTGCCTGCACCGCAGCTCCACGCTCAGGGTTGCAATACAACATTGCAGACATATAACAGCCTGAAAAACGGAGCCAAACTTTCCCCTCCCCACACCTCATCCTTGCCCTAAATACACAGAGCAAGCTGTGGAGCTCGGCTGGCTGCGCGATGGGAGCCAGCGGCGGATGTTGACAGCCTTGATGTTGGGCGGGCAGGATCCTGCACATCTCCCGCTGTATGGCGCTAGATATTTAATAAAGCAAAACCCCCAGGATCAAGCAGGCTGCCGTCCCTCCCAGCTCCTTTCTTCTGCTTTGCTCGAGCTCTTTAAAGCCTGCCTCCCGTCTCTCTCCAGAAAATCCTTTCATGCCTCCCTCACCAGACTGACATTTTGACAAGTTGCCACGAGTGACATCTGATTTGTACAAATTTCAAGACTAATAAATCTACCTGTCAAAGCGGAAACTTTAAAAGGAGCTAAGCCCAGCGGGTATAGTTTAACAGAACTCAAGTTGATGAAACTGTAGGATGGAGAAATTATATCTGTCACAATCCACCCACATTAGTTCTGTAGAGATGTTGGCAACTGAAACAAACGTCTTTCACAGCCTCGAAAGAAAAAAATAAAAATAAAAAAAATAAAAGGAGACTGTTAATACTGTGAGTAACAAGTAACAGTTCTATTTGTAAACTAGCACGGTTATTTATTTAATTTTTAATTTGCTTGTAGACACGAACAGGAGGAGACCCCCAGCTCCGTGGTGCAGTTGAGGTTCCAGCACCCAGGAGCAGTGGATATGGCACACTGGGTCAGGACAGGGCACACGCTGCTCTGCCCAGCTCTCCTTGTACTTGCTGTGGTTCTCTGCAGGGAGCCCCGTCCCCATCTGCCAACCCAGAGAGCCAAAGGGGCTGTGATTGAGGCTCTCCCCATCCATGCATATCTCATCCCCATCCCCAGGACTCAGAACCGGCGCTCAGAGCATTTTTCTGCAGCAGTGAGCACAAAATGAGCCAGGTGCTTGCAAAGAGCTTCAAGGAGTATCCAGCAAACCAAGGAAGGAGCTGCAGCACATGAAGCTGAGGTCCCTCCTCTTGCACTTCACAGCAGAAGCGCTCTGGGTCCTGCAAACCTTCCTGCAGCTCTGTGTTCCTCTTGTCCCACTCTCCTTTGGAGTTGTTTTCCTCTGGATGTACAGCTGCAGAAACACGCCATGCACAAAGTTGATGAAGCTTGGTTAATTTTCTAATAGGCGCAGCAGTGATGGATGGAAGCCGTGCTGTCTTCCAGCTCAACTTAAAAGTCAAATAAAAATAATCATGCTGATGGAAAAATATCATTCTTCCAGCAAAGGCAGATAATATATGATCTGTTCTATCTGCCAAGCGCCCGTCCCTGGTAACACTCCCATGTGCTTCAGCAGGGGCAGAGTTCAGCTCACACTATGCACTCTCCCATCCACCATACACTGGGGCTTCAGCGTAAACAACCCATGGAGCTTTTTCAACATCTGCATTATTTCTAATACGGTTCCCACATCAAGAGCTATGCTGCAATGGAGGCAGAGGCGGCCTGCAGCAGGGACTGCAGCGTGTGGGATTCAGGGAGCACCTCCTACAGGTTGGAGTCTGCACGCTGCATTTGCATTGCATGGATCCTGCAAACCAGGAGTTGCAAGCTGTGCTCGGGGAGTCTGCAGCTTTCTGCAGGTCTGCTGTGCTGCTGAGAGCTCTGCAAAGGGCAACAGACCCAGAATTCAGGTGGGATGCAGTCGGAGCTGCGCTCAGCGTGGGGCTGCTCAGCGGTGCTGCGCTTTGGTTTCGCTGTGATGCCGCTGTGCCGTGCCCCAGGTAAATCATCTCTAATCCGATTTGCTGAGCTCAGCTGCCTTCACAGTGGGATGAGGGATGGCAGGACAAGCCCAGCAGGTTATTTCTGCCATACTTCTTCCATCGCTCCATACCCACAGCAAATGACACCTATATATCTTGGCAGCAAAATGAAGCGTGGTGGGGACGAGTTTTCCTCCTCGCCACCAAAACCTCACAGCCAGCGTACCAACACTGCCCACCCCATCCTCATCTCCATGCAGATTCCACACACGGCCCCAGGCAGTCGAATGCTGCACTGAAGGGCCGAGTGATGAAGAGGGGACCGCTTGCAGCCACCACCATTGCTTCAAACAGGCTGAGAGCTTAATGATTTCAAGGTAAAGCGCTTTTATTAAGACAACACAGGGAACTTTTTTCAACCACAGCTGACATCACTATAATAAATCACCATCATGTCTTGTGGGATTGAAAAAGCCAAAATACTGTCAGAACTGATTTTTCTGGCTACTCATGCCTCCAGAACAAACCATGTGTTTTTAATCAACAAATCTTTGTTTTGCATTTCTAAGACCCTAGCACTCTTTAAATAGTTAGCATTTACCAGAGGGATATTTTAAATTCAGCACACTGCTTCCTTACTGGAGAGATTAGGAAACAGGACACCACATTACAGACTTACCGGGCTTGTCCAGGGCTTTTGGAAATTTGTTTTTGTTATATTTATGCAGTACAGAGATGGGCTTTCCCACACTTGTTTCTAGCTTCGTTCAGCCATTTCTCTCCCCAAAATGTGGACGTTCTCTGCTTGCACTGAGCTGCACATTGCAGTGCGTTGCTCCTCATCCTTTGCCTGCAGAGGATGTGAGCACGGAGCATCCTGGTGCCACACTTAAGCTCAGGTATCTGTGTAGTGATGGGGTCTGGAAGGGTCTGGGGGGGTCCTGGGCGCTCTCAAGGTCGGGCTGAAACCAGAGCCACCGGGATCCCCTTTCTCACCCTGCCAGACCCCCTCCCCCGCTGCCAGCTTGGCACAAATGTCAGTGCTGAGAATAACCCCGGGCCCATGCCAGGCACAAAGATGCCAGTGCCAATCACCCACGTCCAGCAATGTGTGAGCAGAGCTCGGGACAGGAGATGGACACCGCTCCTTCCACACTGCATGGTTTCTTTGGTGTGGGAAAGGCAGGCTGACCCCATGGAGGAGACCCCACAGGCAGTGGGAGAGACAGGAGTGGAAACCCCATGGACTGAAGGGACGCAGGGACCCTCAGGCTCAAGGTCAGAACTTGTGATCACGGTGATCCATGCTGACCCCAGGCTGAGCCCTGCCATCCCCAGACCCCCCTCAGCCACATGAAAGCAGCCAAGAGCACGCAGCCATGCGCTGCACTGCTCCCCCCAGAGATCAAAGCCCACGCCGGGGGCCGGAGCATGTGAGGGGCAGGTGTCCATCCCCCCACGGGCCACCATTCATCACACGCTGCGTCCCACAAGGAGATCAAACCCGGCCTCCCGCGGCTGTTGGTTAAAATCCGCCTTCCAGTTACCCTAATTAAAGTTTTCTCCCGGCTGACTGCCGTCCTGTGAGCGCTTCTTTCACTCCCAGAAACAAAGGCTGCAGTGAGGAGCCCTCATCCGGTGCCAGGGCCGCTCTGTTTGCCTCCTTTTGAACTGGGACACTCTGCTGGAAAGTGGCTTTTCCAATTTGGGAGAAGTCATGGAGCCCCGTGCAGGGCTGGCGTCTTGCTACGGGCACCAAGGGAAGGATTCTCCCCAGCCAAGACCTCCTTTGGGACACTTCTGGGTTTTATAAAGGAAATTCAGGCAAGAACCAAAGCTCTTCAGCACCCAAAACCAGGGCAGCCTAAATGCAAGGTCTATGCAAGCCACACGGTGAAGAAGTTTTAAGGTTTGCACCAAGCACCAGAAATCTGTGCCCTGGAACAAGAACACAGCAGAACCCAGCAGACGGTGCTGCTCCGTGTTCTGGTCTTGGCCCTGAATTACAAATAACAGCTGCAAAGTTTGTTCCCCACAGCACGCAGAGGGAAGCAGGCAGATAAAGGTCTGCACAACCTGCTGCTGGGGGAGATGGTATCTAAATAGGATTTTTGTTTAAAACCCAAGATAATAGTGATAACACTAATAATAATAATCCTAATGATCCCTCTTTTCAGGCTGCTTCGAAGCCCAAATCTTATCCTAAACAAGAAAATTATTCTAAGCCTCAGAGAATGCATTGAAAATTAATATTGATCATTAGGAATAATCACCCTACGAGGAATGGCACTGCAGTGCCTGGGGAAGGGATCTCTCCAGGGCCAGGCAATAATCACACTACTCCTATTGAGCAGTGCCCAGAGTGGATTAACCCCTTCTGTGCCAGCCATGCTGTGCCCTGGGTGCTGCAGTGCCTGGTTCACAGCCCCACACAATGTGCTGCTATGCCACTTAGTGCCACACAAAGCAATGCTGAAAGGGCTTTCAGAACACACCGTGTTGAGGCAGGAGCCTATGGAAGATGTTTAATACTAATTCTATTAGGCATCTGAGTTAATGAATCACAAGTGTAAGAAATCATGATAATCCAGCAGGCATTAGTGACAGATTAGCTTCAAAGCTACCATAAAAGTGCCATAATGCTTACCTAGCAGCGTGATTAATGCCAGCAATACATAATGTCATTATGAGGAATGGAGCGGCGTGGCGGCAGCTGACAGCCCCTTTGCTCTGGCCATGGCTAAAGCAGTGCAGTGCTGATGAATCCCCACAGGATGGGTGTTGCTGGGGTGCTGAGCTCACGGTCAGCACGTCCTCCTAAGCTGAGATGCAACCAGAGCTCAGAACCCATTGCTCCCAAGGATCCCCTCCCTGCCCAGCACATGGACACCAAGACACAGCACCATGCATGGAAGGAGGGGTGAGAGTGGGACAAGTTGCTATTGAATGGAACTGGATGGCTCATTATGGCTTTTAAGGATTGTTTTTCTACATCTTTATTGCTCAGGTTTGCTTAATTTTGGAGTGGATGCCTGCCAAATTGTCTATCAAATTACCTACTGGCAAGTAAACCAAAATCAGTTCACTTGAGTGCAGCCCTCTTCTATTTGACTTATAGCCAAGCAAAATATGGGCTTAATCAAGGGAGAAATTGGACGTGATGTTTCAATGAAAGATAACAGGGTACTGTCTGCTCAGTGGAAACAGGTGAAGACAACAGCCTGGGACGGAGAGCAGAGGGTTGGATGCTTTGGTGTAAGGTGGGGCTGCTCCTGTGAGACATGGCACTTCTATACCCACATACTCTGTGGGTGTTTACCCCTTCCTGCTGATTTACTCTCTGCAGAGCCATGCAGGTGGATGAGGCCCATGCACCATTGCAGCATCTCCATGCCCCTGGCTCACGCATGTGGCTCACAATGCAGCCTGATCAAAGTCCCCTGAGCAGACCTACAGGATGGTTGGACTGGATGATCTCAGTGCTCTTTTCCAACTTCAATGGTTCTCTGACCCTATGAAGAGCATGGAGCTTGCTTTGGAGCAGAGCACTCTGCTTTGTTCCAGAGGTCCTCTGAGGGTTACACTTGCATTGCCCACAGCTCCCGACTTGGAGGAGCATTGGGCTTTGATTTCCACACCAATCCTAGCTCCAGAGATGCTATCTCCATTCCCAGGACACGTGGTGGTGTTTTCAGTCCCCAACATCATGGGAGTGTGGGAGATTTCTCTTCTTCTTCCCCTCTCTTTGATCTTTAGTGGTTTCCAGCACTCATTCAAGCTCAGGAATTTGACTCCTGAAGGCTAAAAACTGGAAGGTAAATAAAAATAACCCCAAAGTTAATTATATACTTAACAAGTCATGTTTTTTTTAAGCCTGTCTCATTCCTTGTGGGGGTCTGACTCATGGTTCTGAGCACTTGCAGTTGGCAATAACGTCTTGCTATAATTTGAATTAAACCACTTGTAGCACTGCTCTGTTCTCTAATTTCATTTAGGCCCAGTGGGTGTCCTGTCTTCCTGGAATTTGTTGGCTATCTAATGAGAAGCAGCCTGGCGAACGATGTTAATGGATAAAGGCACCTTATGTGGGGGCAAGAAAGGAATGGAGGGGAGTGGGAAGGTGATGGGGAGGAGCATGTGGAGAAGGCCACCATGGATCCAGAGGGATGGAGAGGGATGGGGAAGAGGAGGAGGATGGGGAGAATGGGGAGGGATGGAGAGAAATGGAGAGGGATGGGAAGAATAGGGAAGGATGAGGAGGATGGGGAGGTTGGGGAGGGAGCTGGTACAGGAGACTGTAGGGATGATTTATGCAGGCTTCCTATGCAGCAAGTGCTGTTGTATGGCCTTTGAACCACATCCCAGGAGCCACTCCGTGTCCCCACAGCCACCTCATGTCCCCACAGCCACCCCATGTTCCCCTCAGCAGTGACCTGTTGACCCGGCGCTGAACCCGAGCCCTGCCCTGCTCTCACCCCAGGGGACACGGAGGTCTGTTTGATCCTTCCCATCTGCCCAGCTTTCCCTATGAAAGGGGCTGTTGGCTCCTGCAGGCTGAGCATTGCGTGTCCCTGGTCCCGAGCATCTCCCGGTGCACGGCTCACAGCGGTGACAAGCCGCAGCCTTTGCTCTAAGCCGGGTGGCCCAACCTAGCAATGAAATGGGTCCTCTTCTGCCACAAATGAGTAAATAAATAGGGGGGGAGGATATTTTCAATGGCCCCTTCTGTCTGCAGGGAGGTGCAGTTCCCCACAGCCCTCTCCAGGAGAGCCATTTCCAAACCTTTGCCAGCAGGGATCAGTGGAAGGCGCCATGCTATCTGTGCCACTCACTCCCCCCTGCCCATTCCCCATCCCATTCCCCATCCCATTTCCCACCCCATTTCCCATCCCATTTCCCACCCCATTCCCCACCCCATTCCCCACCCCATTCCCCACCCCATTCCCCACCCCATTTCCCATCCCATTCCCCACCCCATTCCCCACCCCATTCCCCATCCCATTCCCCATCCCATTTCCCACCCCATTCCCCATCCTATTTCCCACCCCATTCCCCATCCCACTCCCCATCCCAAGGGCAGGGAGGGCTCCCAGGCAGGAGCACAGAGCCCCATGTCTAGTGGACCACTGAGGGAAAAATGGCAATACTAACAAGAGCAAAAAAAACAAAATGTAGGAAAATGACCTTTATATACATATATAAATACATACAGACAGACACACACGTATATATACAGATTTTAAAAGAGCAAAAGGAAAAAAAAAAAAACGACTTCCAAAGTCGTAGGAGTTGCTGAGTTGAGTTACGGGGGCTGGGGTCGGATGATTAACAACCCTCCTGCATTTCTGCATCACAGCCATTACTCACTCCAAACCTGAGGCTTCTCAGTTACATACCCCGGCGCAGGCCAACCATTTTTTCCATTGACTGAAAACACATTCTGACTGAAAACAAACTTTCGATCCCCAAGGCTTGGCACGCCTCGGGTCCTTCACCGTATTTAATCAACGGGAAGCTAAACACTTTCAATCTGTGATGGCTCATTTGGAGAGGGAGCTCTGGGCCCTCGCTAGGTGCCAGATATAATAACTCTCCCCTTTTCTTTTCTGAGGCCTACTTTTATAATTTTGCTATTTTTCAATGTCAGACCCATCTTTTGAAGAAATTTTATTGGATTTCCTGCTAGACTTCAGCGAGGATTTTTCTTTCTTTGGCAGAAATATCAAGCAGAACAGGGGAAAAACTCAATCATAACCTTGGAACGGGGCTCATTATTAGTTAGGATTTCTTTGTCCGTTTGCACAAACGTTACTTAAGGGGCCCCTGGGCGCTCCGGTCTCCCCCAGCTGCACATTTCCATAAGGTCTCCCCAAAGGCTTTGGAAATCTCTGCGAAATTCCTCATGGCTTCAAAAGGGAGAAGAGCTGCAGAGGGGCAGGGCAGCCTCGGGGCCCTTTGCTGTGGCTCAGTTCGGCACACTGCAGAGCTCCCAGCCCAGGGAATGAGCAGGGTTTGCTGGCTCCAGGTTCTCGGGGCTCTGTAGGCTTCCCGTCTCCTTTCTTGCAGTGTTTGAGGTTAAGAGGTATGCAACAGCCTCCAATAAATCGCTTGGTGTGGCGTACAACAAAACAAGAAAATGTAATTCAGATTAAAGTCACCCTCTGGCTAAAATGATAGTTTATTAAATAAGCTGCAGCGCTGCCAATCAACTCTGCTGGCAAGCAACGCTTTGACATTAATCTTTTTTGATGTGATTTAGGGTACACCTGGGCCTTTGTAGAGTATCTCCCATAATTTCTTTCCCATCTCTCTGGATCAAGCTGCTGTGCTTGGCTCCGTTGACAAATTCCCCAAGTAATCCCTCAAAAGATTGGAGAAATGCTCCAAACGCTCCATTAAATTTATTTTCCGTGCTTTAAGAGCCCCAAAACTATGTCCAATAAATAAGTGTTCAGCGTGATTTATGGAAATGCTGCTCTGATTTAAAGTCACAGGGGGGGGAAATGCATCCCCCCCCCGGGGCGGGAGGAGCTGTGCCCGTGCCCCACACCCAGACCCAGCTCTGAAGGTCTCCACTCGGGTTTCCTTTCCCCCCCAAAATTTATTGCGTTGTACTTATTGGGGGAACCATCAAAAGAGTAATTCTGGCCCTTGTTTTTGCACAGTCCTTTTGATAAATATGATACTTAGAAATATGCCTCCCACAAGACAGGAAAGCCATAGAGTTAAAATGAAGTAATCTGTCAGTAAACTTGTTGGAATCAAAGCCAAAATGAAACCTGTAAAAGCAAAAGGAGAGGGGGAAAAAGACAGCCCGCACTCCAGAGCACTTTGGGCAAAGCAGGGAGAGGGCAGACGGGGGCTGTCCTTCCTGCAGGCAGTTCTGCATGAGTCAGGGCTGGTGCTCAAAGGGCCTCTGTTCACATCCAG
Source organism: Lagopus muta (assembly GCF_023343835.1). Lineage (NCBI taxonomy): Eukaryota > Metazoa > Chordata > Aves > Galliformes > Phasianidae > Lagopus > Lagopus muta. The sequence goes on from NC_064459.1 coordinate 4,667,805, forward strand.
CCTTGGTATTGCTCCTGTCCCTCCAGGGACTCCATGTATTGAGCTCCATGCAACCAGCTCCATGTCTTGAGCTCTGTGTGTTGAGCTCCATGCCACAAACCCCATGCCACCATCTCCTGTCCCTGGATGCAGCCGTGGAGTTTCTACCACCCTCACGCTGCTCTTTTTTGGTAGCATCCGATGGGATTTTCTCTTTTTGCCTGATTCCAGAGTAACACACCCCATGGTGTGCTGGGTTCTCCAGGGCAAACCCAAAGCAGGTCACAGTGTGGGACTGCGTTCATCCCCCTTCAGATTTTCCTCCCCCTCTGGAACAAACACAACAGAACTTAAAGCCCTGTGCAAAATGCAGCCCCGTTGGTTCTAGGGAGGGCAGGAATTCTTTGCTCTCCTCTGACCCCACAACTTCCAGGGCCGTTCCCAAACTGGGTCACAAACCTGCCTCAAAACACAGCCCAGAAAAGCTGAGGTTCAGAGGGTCCTGGCACAGGGGGAGACCCCACGTGGGGTCGGATCCTGCCCTTCCTGCTGGCATGGATACAGTTGAAAGCGAGGTGTGTTGCACCACCTGTGTTTACACTGTGCAATCTGCAGTTTACTGTAATAAAATCATTTAATACTGTCATAATTTTTTTGGCAAGGGCCGCACTGCGTGATATGGAGCGGAGCCACCTGACAGCAGCCCGATGTGAGCGATAGTGCAGAGGGCAGGAAGCAACATGAAGAGCCACCCCGGGGCTTGCAGGGCTCGCCAAGCAGACAGAACAGAGGGAGAGGTGCACAAAGAGCCCGGTGTGCTGCCCCAAAACCCCTTCTGTGTTCCTTGAAAACCTGTTCTCATGCTGCTTGTTGGGGCTGGGGAGGGGAATCGGGGTCAGAGGTGCTTCTAGGGCATGGGGTTGGCGATTCTCCCTGGGGTCTGGGTGAGGAAAGGGGAAGGCGCACGTATGGGGCGAGGAAAGGAGAAGGGAAAGGGAAGGAGAGCGGTGTGCGTGTGTGTGACTGCGGAGAGAAACAGGATTCATGGTAATTTCCTGCCAGATGCCTGAACTCCTCCAGCATGCAGACATTTCACATGTGAAATATCAAAGCGTTCCCAATAACAAATGTACTTCCTGCAGCTCCTCAGATCTGCCTCCGTGCCAGCAAGGGAGCCGGGCAGGGAATGCCGCTGCAGCGTTGAGGGTGCAGGGCTCAGCTAAAGGCTATCACCACTTTGGGAATGTTATTCCCAGGTTTGGGAATATTATCCCCCAATTTGGGAATGTTATCTCCAGTTTTGGGAACAATTGCTGTCGGTTTGGGAAGGTTGAACCCAGGTTTGGGAATGTTACCCTCGTGTTTGGGAATGGCACCCTGAGTTTAGGATGGTGACTCCCAGATTTAGAGATGTTACCATGGGTTTGGGAGCCCACGTTGGCTCTGGCAGCTCACATTGCCTGTTGGGGGTGCAACACACATCCACAGCCTCTTGACCCCATCAGCACAGTGCTGAACATCTCCGGGTTCCGGCCTGATTCTGAGCTCTGTAAACATCCTGACAACAGTGAGGAGGAAAACACCCACCCCAAAGAGCTGCTGGGCTGGGGTGGTGATGGGGACACAGGCAGCCCCACTGCAGGGACATCTCCATACCAACCCCACTGCACAGCACAAAGTGTTCCCCTCCAGGGAGGCGAAGAAGAAAACACTTCTCATCCATTTTGGCCATTTCTCTTGATCTCTCACGAAGTTGATTCCTGTTTGCAGCTCAGACACCATCATCCCACCTCCAATGGGACCTGATGCTGTTTCCAAGCTCTTTCTAAGTGCCTTGCTGGAAGGGAAGCAGTGGGGTTCACCTAATTCAATATTTTTGAGTGTTTGTAGGACCTGCACGACTCTCTACACCAGGTGGCTGTAACTCACTCCTCGTGTTCTTTACAAGATATTTGTAAGCTTGCAGCAAATCTCCCTTGCTCGCATCCACGTCTTTCAGGGCTAACATACACACAAACCCTGCAGGCTGAGAGCCGCTTTGCATGGGAGAAACTCACGCAAAAAGACCCAAATCATCATAAATCAATACTAACTGTACGCTGCTTATTATTTCCTATTGTCTATCGGCCCTCGAAGTTGATATTGACTCGGTTGGAGCAAAACGTCGATAACCGCAGACCTCGAAGGTCAGGGAGGATGGATAGCAGGTGAGAATCCCCTCTGAATCTCAGTGGTGGATTTTTCTTCGGGAGAGCTTCATGCAGCCCAAGGAGGGGAGGGGGGACCCATCCCTAGGGATCGCAGTGCTGGTTCCAGCGCCCGCCCGCGCCCCGTCACATCTGTCACTTCCCATTAGAGCCCGCCAGCCACATAATGCGCTTTGACTGATGTAATTGGGGCTGACACAGCGGCAAAAGGATCTCCAGAAACTTTACACCACGCGGTTTCCTGCGCCCCGCTCCCTCTGGCTCTTTGCTGGAAACCGCGCTTGGAGGCAGCGCCCGGGACTGCACTCACCAGAACTGGGGTCAGTTTCCAGCTGCTGGGTCTGGAAATGGGAACCTCACCCCGGCCACTGGCTGCAAGGCTGCAAAGTGGTGGCAGCACATGGGGTGTGCTCTTATAGCGAGAAAACCCCACTTGTGCCCTTTGCTGGGAGGGCACTTTAACCCAATATCAAAGCAGTGGTCCTAGGGAAATTCTCCCCCTGAGTGGAGAACCACAAGCTGGAGGCTCCTTCCCCATCCCCACACCATCACAGCGAGGGGCTCCAGTAGGCAGGGCATCCAGGAGCCAGCCCATGCTGCAGACGACAGGAGATTGTACCCAACACTCAGGGATGTAGGTGACTTGGGGATGTGGGTGTCTTGGGGATGAGGACAATGCTTTGTCTCTGCCATCCTTGGGCAGTTTCAGGGAAGCAGAGTGACCCACAGCCTTTATCTGCCCCTTGGGCTGATGCTTGAGCGCAGTACTTGAGATAGGAGCTTCTGCAGAGCTCCTGAACTTGACTTGAACATACAGCCTTCTTGTCCCTCCTGCTGTGGTTCAAGGAGAAGCAGTGACAGTGGCTCAGCCCAAAGTGGAGCCACAGGGGTTTGGACCTGTGAGATGAGAGCAAGGAAGCACCGCTGCTGCTGTTGTGCTCCTGGAAGGGACAGGGCTGGGGCAGCTGTTGGGTGATGCTCAGCACCACTTTGTGGGGGGATCTGGGGGCAATGATGCTGCTACAGCCCTGATCTTCATGGATCAATGTTTCTGGCGTGCTCATGGTCTCTTTGCCAAAAATACTTTCTCACTGTGAGCGTCATACATAACGAGTGAGAACATCCAGCACTTTGGGGAGATCAATAGCACCACAGTTGTAAATATCCCGGGAAATCAATGGGGGATGTAAGAGGTATTTCACCCATTTTCACTTCTAACATCTCTTTGTACTAAAAATGGTATTTTAATAAGTGATGGGTGGAGGCTCTCCCTGTGCACGGCTACTGCGTTGCTCAACTGCCTCTGATCCCTGGGAGCACATCTTTCCTTCCACGTGGCCATGGCCAAACATGCACTCTCCTGTATTAAAAGAGCACCAGCTCCTCGAGAAAGACTGCAGAAAATCTCTCAGTTTGGGATGACTCCCAACTTTGGGGAGCTACAGAAGTTGAATCCGCAGCACCTCTCAGAGAAACATCACCCAAAGGACTCAGGGCAACTTCTGGGACAGCGGGACAAGGTGATGCTGGAATCCCTGGCAGCACCCAAGTCTCTCATTGCCCAAGAAGACAAATCTTTGTATGGCACCAAAGTACAGCACAAAAAAGCTACATGGAGCCAATGACCAGCATCCAAGTCCATGGCAGCATGCTGCCCTGTGCTCCCTGGCGTCCAGCTCTTGGACACCTTCAACACAGGTGTTTTCCCACTCTTTCTGCTGTTATGGCCGTGTTCGTGGTGCTCAGAGGTGGGGGCAGGAGGCAGCCCTGGGGGCATGAAACCCCTCTGAGCAGCGTCACCCCAGTGCTGTGTTCCCATCCCCACGAGCCAGCAGGACACCTTTCATGTCCTAAATGCAGCGTGGAGGCCAACATAGCACTAATTACAAGGCAGTGCATCCCCGTGCCCTGTGACTAAGGCAGTATGTAGAGCAAAGGTAGGAACAAACCACCAGAAGAGCAAATAAATAAAGGAGGCAGCCTTAATAATGGGGTAATTACCTGGCTTAAGTACACAATCATCTAGCATTTTGCTAAACTTTATGACACATGATGACAAGTTAATAAATGAGATGTCTTACCAGCAGTAAAACAGCTGTTAGCAGCCACCTTGTATGTCTGGGTAGCCCAGAGCAAAATGAACCACCGCGCCAAATGAAAAGAAACTGGTTATTTCTGTTTGTCGAAATAGCCCGTGTAATAAATCACCATTAATGATGCTGTCACTTATCAAAGGGAAAGCTCTTGTTGCAAAAGCCTTTGAAGTCATGGCACCTATAATTTCCTACCTATAAAAAGGTGCCTTTGTGCATGTGTCATGGCTGGAGCTGCTGGGAGGGACCTGGAGTTCAGTGCTGCCCATAGCTCTGAGCTGAGGGGCACCATGGGGCGGGGGGCACTAAGGAGCAATGGGAGCACAGGGAGTCCCCAGCCCAGTGCTGAGCCCTGCAGCAGGAGCCCAGCCCTCCCTGCTCTCCCATCCACTCTGTAGACATTGCTAATGCTTGTGCAATTATCACATTATTGCAAGAATCTTCGTCTGCCATCGCGTCCTGCAGAAGAGCACAGAGGCGTCTTGCCCTGCTCCTCTGCTATGCAACCACTGTGCAACAAGAACCAGGCTGCAAGCACGGCCCCTGTACAAACAGTGCCTGTCAGCAGGGATTAAACCCTCTGTCAGCACAGTGCAAGGAGGCAGCGGGCACTTGAACTAAAGGAACATCTCCTTCCAGCAGCAAGAATGCAGCCAGCACTTGTAGCTGTAAGAGGAGCTGTGCATTGCATGCACGTGCTGCAGGGATGGGGATGGCAGGATGGAGCTGCTGACCCCATCCCACAGACCTCTGGGGACCGTGTCCTATGGGATGAAGCTCAGACAGTGGGGAGCTGGATGTATGCAGAGGTGTCAGTGGGCTCTGCTCATGCTGCCAAGCAGGAAGGCAGCAAAGCCCAGCAGAGCAGGACAGGGTGCTCAGTTGAGAACAGCATGAGACCATACCTATGCCAATCTGTGGGCAGCTGCCGTGTCCCTGCCTTCCACTCATCCCCATACTCTGTCCATGCAATGCATCCTAAAAGAGCAATGAAGTCCCAAGTAAAGGGCTACAGAGGCAAAGGGGGGGGGGTTTCTCCCCCTGTTTAGGAGGAATGTGTTTCTTTTCTAGAGACCTAAGGAGGTTTTTTTCCCTCCTTCTTGATTATTAAACGAGGCAGCTCCTGTGTCGCTTTGTCACTTCTCCCTGTTGAAGACACTTTCTCTTTTCTTCTCATCTGAGCGGCAGCACCTCACCGCCTCGTAGCATCTGCTGCAAGAAGTCGTCACCTGTCACCTCTCCCCAAATGACTTGAGAAAACAGGATAGAACAGCTATAAATAATTTAGACCCATCCGACACTGGTGCAGTGACTAAATATCAGAAGTGCTGGAGCATCACAAGCATTGATAGCCACGTAACCTACTTTGGGAGGAGGATGAGAGCAGCAGGACCACGTGCTGCCCTTGTGGCCAATGCTTCTCAGCTCCTGTTGAGGGCCCATGGGCAGGGCATGGCCCATCCCTTTGGCACACTGAGATAAAGGTTTGCATCACCCCAAAGACACAGACAAAGCATCCTGAAGGAGCAGGAGAGGGACTTACTATTAACATGCATGATTTCCTGATCAAATCCTACTGCTGTCTCAGAGCTTGTAAGAAGTTAACATCAAAGCCAAGGAAGGGAGGGAATGGCAAGTGCTGGGAGAGATGTCACATTAGTGTCTGGCTCTCCTGCAGCTCCAGCCTTGCTCGTCAAGGCTCTGGCTCCGTCGCCCTGCTAGCAGGGAAGGGAAGCATCCCCCATGTGCTGCAAACAGCAGGAGGACTCGGGTCCTGCACTGCTCCGGCTGCAGGGTGAGATAGGAGGTCCCCTTCGGGCCCTGCTGTAATTGTTCGTCAGGGCATCAGTGCAGCAGAGCCTGATTAAATTCCCAAGCGAGCAACCAGGGAGATAATTAACTTTTGGAACAACTCACCTGCGAGACGCAGCATCCATCACTCAAGGTCTTCTCTGCTGGAGGTGACCCTGCAGCCCAACTGGTGGGAAATATCCTTTGGGGAGTGGAAAGCGCTGATTTACCCGAATTGAAATGATCTGCAGGAGCGCTCCTGGCTCCAGCTGGCAACAAAAGCAGGGAGAGCTGCACAGTGCTGTCAGCCTGCCTGGGCCAGGGACATCGGGGTCACCCGTCACCAATGCTCACTTTGCTCAGGACCTTCTCCATCCATGCACACGCACACACCTGATTTTAAGTGGGGGTTAACCCTGGTTGGGGATGAAATGAGCCTGGTTCCCTCACCCTGTTGGTGCAAACCCAACGCTGGGGCCCCCAGGATCCCCCCCATGTGTAGGGTACACTGTCAACCCAGAGAGCTGCTTTGATTTGGAGTGCGCAGCGCTGTCTCTGGGAGATTTATGGCCCCAGCTCCTTTGATGTGGGGCTCTGATAAGCATCAGGAATATTTTTGTTTCATGACAATGTCAGCCAGGGAGCTCTGAGTGCAGGGGTTTATGGGCAGCAGTGCTTCCTGCAGCCCTTGAGCCGGCTGCCACATTCCTGGGGAAGGCCGGCCATGAAAATAAAATCATAAACCCTTGGAAGGCTTTATAAACACAGGGAAGCTTCTCCTTTAAGGGAGAGGAGAGGGGAGTATTTCCATTTCAATCAGGGACATCTCTGGAACAAGCCCTCAGCCAGGGCCCTGCAGAATTTGTCAGGGGATTAGCTCAGGAAAAGAGAGAGTGCAGGATTTTTCCCCTTCGCACTCACTCGGCTGTTATTCCAAATTAGGCTGTTCGCCTTCAGCTCAGAGGAGGGTAATGAAAACCAGAAGGGAGCTGCAATGGGAGCCTGGCTGGGGGCAGGGGACAAGCAGGGCAGCAGCAAAGCACAGGCATGCAAGGGGCAGCGGGTCCCAAGCAGAGAGGAAGCAGCGCTGGTGCTGGCATACAAGAGGAGCATGGCACTGCACAATGCTGCATGGCAATGCACAGTGCTGCATGCATTGCATAGTGCTGCATGGCATTGCACAGCACTGCAAGGCATTGCACAGCGTTGCACCATGCTGCTCTGCCATGCAGAGGACCCTGTGTTGCACCCACACTGGGGTCCCGCTGCAGGGAAGCTGCTGTGTCCCTGGCTTTCTCCCCTCAGCAGCCTCTGCTCACTGTCAACTGCTTCCCACGTGATTTATTTGAGGTTTATGCTCCAGCCTGTAATGCAAAACCACGGAGAGCATTTCTTCCTCCTTGTAATTAAAGCCCCCGATGCCGGAGCGCACACCTGGTATAAACAACCATAAAAAAGTACATGTGCAGAGCCAGCACTGTTTTTAGGTGCTGGGAACGCAGCCTGAGAGTGGGTGCCCTTCCGAGAGGCCTCAAAGCCTCTTCCCAGCCCAGATCATTCTCATGGCCCCCTTTGTCCCCCATGCCAACACTGCACATTGCTGTCCCAATCCTACGCTGTCCCCTCCAACTCCATGGGAAATGCTCGTATCCATGCAAGCAGGAGGGCAGGACAAACAGGTTGGGCTGCTGAAAAAGGGAATGAGGAATGTCTGGCAGCACCTAGCACATACTGACCCCAGTCACAGCCCCATGCAGGGTCAGGAATGAGGCAGCCCCTCTCCCCCAGCACATCGTGCTGCTGAGCAGAGACCCACCGGCTGCGTCACAGACCCAGGAACTCAAAGCAATTTTAAATGAACTTTCAAAATGATGAACAAAGAGCCCTTGCCCGTGTTATCCAGCAGATAAATCACACCAAAATGATAGTTGTAATTCCCAAAAGTACACAGCGGATTGATTTTCCGATGGCATTTATCATGATGAAGCAGTGCAGCAGCATGCAGGTACAGCTGGAGCTGCAGCGGCCGCCTCCCTCCGTCCCTCTCCCGTTTATCTCCCGTCCCATCTCAGCCACATTTGTACAGTTGCACAAGAGATCTCTGCTGCTCCACCCTCTCCGCCTTCGGCTGCACCATCCAAGCACCAGCAGAGCCCCGCTCCATTAGGATAACACTGCTTTCAATCCTCAATCAGATGTTTAAATTATAACAGTGTGTGCCTGCATATATATCTCCCTTTGTCAGAGCCTCGCCAGCCTCTCCTTCTCTCCTTTATTTGTCTTGCTGCTGTTGCAGCGAAAATGTATTGGCTTTGCAGTTAGTGATTACACGTCATCACATACCCAATTTATAACACCATACCCCAAAGAACAGATGTAATAAAGCCAGGCCAGGAAACAGCAATGTTATAAAACAGAGCAGTCAACTCAAAGGTCTTCGCATGTGTGCAGGGAAGAAAATATTGCAGACTCTGCTTTGGGGAGGGGGGAGGCTGTGGGAGGCGGGGGTTGGCTGCAGGCGGGGGATGTGGGGTCACAGGGGGTGGGGACACTTGGGGCTCTTAGTGCAGAAATCACTGCTGGGCTCTGCAGCCTCCATGAGAGGCTCACAGAGTGGATGGGGGGCTGTAGAGATGGATTGGAATGAGATGGGGTGGGTGGAAGTAAAGTGAGAAGGGATGGGATGGGATGGGATGGGATGGGATGGGATGGGATGGGATGGGATGGGATGGGATGGGATGGGATGGGATGGGATGGGATGGGATGGGATGGGATGGGGTGGGATGGGATGGGGTGGGATGGGACTGGATATGTTGGGATAGGAAGGTCTGGAATGGAATGGAATGGGACAAAGCAAAGTGAGATGTGAGGTAATCTGATGGGAAGGGATGGGGTGGGATGGGTTTGGTTGGATGGGATGGAATGAGATGTGGGAATGACACTTGTCTTAGGGGCAGTTCTTCCCTTGTCCCAATCCCACTCTGGGCTTGCAACCTCCTCCTATCCAAGAGGAAAGGCAAGGGCAGTGATTATCTGCAAATCCTTGATCCTCCCCTTCCCATTCATCCCCAAAGCCACCAGCTCTCAGGAGCAGTTCTCCAAAAAGGCTTACTCCGTGCAAGAATTTATCTCTTTCTATTCACCATGCAGGAGACAGGGCATCTCGCAGTGGGGCTGGCTAATCTGAACCAGAGATAGGACAGACCCCAGAGCAAGAGCTGCGTGGGGACGGCTCCGATAACGCGGCAGCAGTGGGGTGAGCAAGCAGCTCCCAGCCTCTCATTATCAAAAAGTTTTTGTTTAATAACCCAGGGTAATAAAATGCACCTCTGGAGGGCCTTGCCCTGATAAAGGAATGTAAATCGGAGATAAAAGGCTCTGAATTTCGCTGACACAAAGAGCGCTCGGAGGGTGGGAGGTGGATGGAGACCCCACAGCCTCAGTCCCACACCTGGGGGTGGGGGGATGGGGGCAGCTTATGGGGCCGAAGTGGGGAAAGGAAAGCTAAAGGGCCAAAGCAGTGTGGTGCAGGACAGAAACTGATACGACGCCAATTCCTTCGCTTAAGAAGCGAATCACTTTGAAAGGTCAAAACTCCCATTCATAATCGGACTAAACAAAAAGCTAATTAGAGGCCTTTTATGTGCTTAAATGAGGCCGGAGAGTTCCCAGTGCTCCCAGAGGCCAGCGACGACGTTCAGGAAGGTTCCTGGAGAGGAGCACACCCTGCAGAATGCATGGAAGCATCGATATGGGAACGGCACTGCCTGAAAACGCGTGCCCAGTCCTGAGCTGGAACGGAGCTCCTGGGGACCCCGTCGTGGGGACATCAGTGGGGCAGGACGTGGGGCTCAGCCCCATGCAGCTGTGCTCAGGGTTCTCCCCACGCGGCCCCGTGCTGCCACGCCAGCTGCGCCGGAGCGGTGGGTTTCTGTTGCCAAGATATGGATTTGGTTTTAATAACAGTTAGTGCAAACATTGTAAATTTACTGCTGCTAGAGAGAGTTTTTGAAAACGTCCAACTCTGGCTATAATTTTTCAATCGCAGCAGCTGTTTGTGCTCTGCTCATACCTGACACGCTGCTTTGAAATAGCAATCACTGTATTTATAAGAAGGGAAGGACTCATAAATATGTCAGGAGTGGAATATACAACGCCATATTTCACCATTTTCTATTTTAAAATTGTGAGTTATGGCTACAGAAATGTGGTCCCATTAAAGGTGATATGATGTATTTTGTGTCTTGTTCGGGAGCCCATCCATCACCGAGACAATAAAGAAAACCGCACTTACTTTTTTTCCCCGTCGTCCGTAATTTATGATGCCCAAAAAGCTGTAACCTTTTGGCAGGCTTTGCAGAAACTGCTGCACCGTTAGCAACTAAATAACCTTTTATAAGGTTTTAAATGTGTTGCTACAGTCTCGATGCACTTGCCGTATCGATCCAGAAGATCCTGCAAAAAAGGGGAAAGGAACATGATCTATAAGGGGATCGATAGCGGCGTATGGATTGTTGAAAGATGCTCCTAATGATTTTTGCCAGCCGTCATCTTTCAGTGTGCTGCTCCCCATCTTTTGGGCTTCGGTCTTTGCTCAGATTAATTAACCATGCCCAGCCCCTCTGCGTGCCAGTGCTTGGGATGTGCTCTGGGGCACGGATTCAGCATGGAGGTGGCACCAACACTGGGTCCCATGGTCTCCACTGTGCCATCTCCATCCCCATTTCGTGGCACCGCTGCGGGCAACCCTACAGGATGGGAAGAAATGGGCTGTGCAGAAGGATATCCAACTGGCACCCTATGGAAGGAGCACGGGCAGTCCCAAAACCAGAGGTTTCCCTTCACTGGGGCTGCTCCATGGGTTAAACATGCCCCACACAGGTTGGAGAAGAGCTGAGCGCAGTGCAATGGCAGCACAGGAGCCCTGTGCTCGACGTGAGGGAACAGGCAAAGACCATAAAGCACAGCTCACCCCTGACTGCTCGCTTTGTCATTTATGTTTTCCCCCCAAAGCAGCCACCAAATCATTATTAGCATTATAAATAAAAGGAGAGGGCAAGTTATTAAACGTAAAATATGTGGAGTCCTCCTCGAACTCTCCGCGCAGTTCATAAATATGATGGCTTAATTTCATCTGTAATCCAAACGGCTGATGAAGCATTACGCAGCTCTCTGTTAATTGAAGTTGTTAACAAAGCTGAAGAGAGAGATTATTATGTATAGACTTTTATCCTTCAGGGGTATCATCATCACAGATCATAAACGGAAATGAATCCATCGCTCCCATGCAGCACCGCGGGATCAGCGCGTAGGGTTTGGGGTGATGGAGGTACGAGGCTCCCCAGGACCCCATTCCCACCTCCTCCCCGTGGTGCTGGGATGTGAGATCACCTCCATCACTTGGGGCAATGGGAAACCCACCCCAGCTCTGCACCACGGCCACGTGCACGTGGAGCACTGAGCTCAGCGCCCGTGATTTACTGCGGGTGTGAGGTGAGCTCCGCGCGGGGCGCGATGCATCCGTCAGCTCCACGCACAAAGGGTCATCATTATCTCAGCCCCAGCGCCCGTCAGTTCAGCACGTTGCTCCAAGTAAGAGCGGCGTGACTTCCAGTTAGTAATGGCTTATTTGTCTTATGGAGGAAGGACGTGTTAAAGGCTTCGTGGTGCAGCTGTGCCCCTGCCCGTGGATTTCGGTGCTCTGTTGCTCAGACCCCGCATCCTCCGTGCACCAACAGTGTGCAGAGCCCCACTTTGTTCCCCCGCTCCTCTGCACCGCTTCCAGGTGGAGTTATGAAAACACACAATGCCGTTTCCTTCTCCTGGATCCCAGCAGCTTTTTCCATCCAGCACACGATCCAGGAAATTCTCTTCTATACCTTTGAGGAGTTACCACGATGATCTGGAACGCGTTACTTGCACACAGCAAATGCAAATTAATGTAGTCTTCACATTTCGCCGTGGCAATAAAGGGGAATGTTGACATCAGCCTGAAAGTAGAATTAGCTTTTGCATTATGTGGTGTGAGAGTGAGGTGTTGAAACCCATGCACGAAACTTTCCAAGTTACAGTAAAGCACTGTTCTGGCAGCGGCGCAGCAGCAGTGCCGCTCCAGCAGGCAGGGCTTTGCTGAGTGCTCCCTCTGTTCAGCTGTGCTCTGGCTGGTGCTGGGCTCACAGGGCTCTGCCATTTTGTCTGCTCACCTCTCACGTGCTCCTTGTTTTACTGCAAGCTCATCTCCTTAAGAAGTGGGAGTTACAGCGCTGTCAGGCTCTGCTTCTCTCTGATAAAGAGTCCGTTCTGCTCCCAGCAGCGCCGGCCCCTCCTGCCCTAATCCCTCCAACACCCATTTCACCGCAGCACAGAGCTCCATCTCAGCCCTTTGAACCGGAGCAGATGGGGCTGCAGGATGGATCCTGCCGGCAGCCCCCGGCCGTAGCAGCTCCCAGACTGCTCTGTGCTGGTGCTAAGGGGTGAAGCTGAGAGCTGTATTGATCACTGCTGCAGTGCATGGGCACTCACCGAGCGCTTGCCGAGCTCTCAAATCCTGCAGTGAGCAGAAAACCTGGCGTGGAGTGTCCTGACAAAGACACCCCAGGATGCTGTGACCCCTTGTCCCCCTGTACCCAGCGGGGACACCAGTATGCAACCCCAATACCAATGCACACTGTCAGAGCCCAGAGCACATCCCTGGTACCCAGTGCACATCATCAGTACCAGTGCACACCCTGAGTGCCCACTGCACACTGCTGGTGCCAACACGCATGGGATGGGGAGGTGGGACTCTGCCCCGTGCAGCCGTTGGGCAGCTTCTTGCAGAAGCAGCTCAGCTCCATCACTGCCAGCAGCGTGCTGGGGGTGAGGTGCGGCCATTTGGCTAATTACAGCGGGAGTATTTTCTGCAGACGTTGATGGAGAGCAGCGGCCCAGAGATCAGCAGCGAAACTGAGCACAGAGGGCGAGAGCGAGACACGAACAGGGACGGGCTCGCCGGGTCAAGTAGGCTCTGCTCGCCCGGCAATTATCTCCTGTCCTCCTCTCTGCTGGGAGCTTTGAGCTGAGGGGTGAATTAGCTGGTGCGATTGGAGTTAACCCCTTGTTTGCCTCTGGCCTCGCGGCTGGCTGCACGCACCAGGCGCATCGTTAGGCGCCATCGTATTCCAAGTCCTTCTCATGTAACTACTCCTCCGCCTTTGAAGCAGCCCTGTCCTGCAGCAAGGTCTGGTTTGATCAGTGCACTGAGTTATTGCTGCTGGATCTTGCTGCTGGTGGCTGCCTGCACAGAGCTGGTGGACAAAAGGGAAGAGTTTGGAAGAGGAGCCTTGGATGGACCGGCGTGCGCAGGGCCAGGTGCCAGCTGCAGGCTGCTTGGGGAAAACTTTTCTTCATAAAGAGCTGTTTTGTTTCACGGCCATGAAGGCCATCCGTGCTGTTGTTCAGCATGCAGCATATGAAACAGGTCATTCTGGGGAGACCCTCGGGAAGGAGCAGCACACGGTCACAGCTGAGCAGAGCAGCACAGCCATGGGACCACCGGCAGCACAGGGTCCTGTGCCAAGCACTGCTGGGTGCTGCAGGGAGGGCAGGGATTCGTGCTGTGGCCTCTCAGCCCCACGGCTCCCATTTCACACTGAGGTGGGGGGAGTGGAGGAGCACCCCACTGCCTTCACATGGAGACCCATTGCCTTCACGTGGGGTCAGAGCTGCAGGATGAGTTGGGCTGCAGATGAGGGAGAAGGGAAAACAAATGCTGCCAGCAGCAGGTGAAGGAAGTGTAGGAGCATTATGTATAATATTAAATTTAATGCTATTCCATTTTCCATCTCAGTTATTAAATTAACTGAGGGCTATGCTTGCACTTAAAAGATTCCTGTCATATTTTATGCAGAAGATGATCTCAGAGTAATTCGTGCTAGAAATATGTCATGTTAAATTACGGATACCAATAAACCTTACTTAAACTCAGCATTGATCATGGGTGGGAGGCAACCCCCAGGGCCGGGCTCCCCTGGGACAGAGCTAGGTGCCACCATCAGTGTGGGTTGCGTGAGTGTCACCAGATGTGGGGAAAGGAGAGTTGCTGGGGTCTGACGGGTGGCAGTGAGGGTGATGGGGACCCATTGGTTGTGATACCACTTATCAGTAGGAGACGCCACATCCCATATCAAAGCAGTCTGCCTCTTGTTCGGTATCACCTCGTGTTCATGCCTTTGGGATCAGCTCCACAGCCACGGGCAGCTCCAGCACACAGCAAAGCCCGGCTGCGCTCTCCCATGTGCCTGCCCCACTCCGTGCCCTCATGTGATCCGAGGTTTTTCCTCTCCCAAAACAGCCCTCGCCTCTGTGTGGGGAAATCACAAGCTCCAGCTGCCCTGGGGCAGTGCATGGAGTTGAGCTGCTGCCTGGCCTGAATGGGCCGCTTGTTCTCTGCAGCCCTGCGCAGTGCCCAGCTCAGCTGTTTGCTCCACAGCCCTGGATGCTCCCCAGTGCTGTCCTGATGGGACAACACCAGAGCTTGAGCCCCCCATGGGAACACATGGCTGGGTTAGCATCACTCCTGCTAACCCAGACCCAGGGCAAAGCCCCTTGGGTTCTTCTAGTGTGTGAGTTACCAAGAGGTGAAGCCCTGCTCCATGCAAGCTGTGCGGTGCTCCATGCACACTCCACGAGCACGTCTGCTGAAGACACCTGTCCTGCTTTGGATGGGATGGGGTTGACGTCCTTCCTAGCAGCCACTGTGATGCAGCTGTGACCCTCTGCACGTACGAGCTCATGGTTGTGAAGCACCATCCTCACTCACAACACCTTCCCAGAGCAACCAAGAGCCATGCTGGGGCTGCTCCCATTATCCCAGCAGCCAGATGGTTGCTGCTGCTGCTGGTCCAGCACTCAGAGCATCCCTGGTGCCAATGCAGCACCATTCCACCCTGCGCATCACAGCACTGTTGGGACCCCCACCTTGCACCCTGCAACCCCCGGCGCCGGGCGGTAATTGGGCACAGCAGCACGTGCTGCAGGGCTGCTTTAATCCTGCTCCAGGTGGCTGCAATCCAGTGCAGGATTTACAGTGCCCTGACCCTGAGCTGTCAAGAAGGAACAGCCAGATTAATGGGGTGGGTGGGTTCGTGCAATAATCGTTTGTTTGATGTGACAAGCCTGATAGGCGTTGATTTACTTACAGACTGATAGGCTTTTAATTGAGCACCTCCGTCCCAGTCACATCAAAGGCAGAGGTTGACAAGGGGCCCCTTTTACCAAAAGCTCCCTGTGACTGACAGAGCCTGGATGCTAATTCTCCCGGGGAGGGGTTTCCCTCTTTTTCTCTTCCTTTTTTTTTTCTCAGGATCGGCCAGGCCAGGCAAGGAGAAAGCCCTTCCCTTGTAGGGGGTATGGAATGGAAGCGAGGATGGGGAGAGTGGGGATGGGAACGAGGATGGAAATGGGGATGGGGATAGGAGTTGGGATGGGGATGGGAGTTGGGATGGGGATGGGAGTTGCGATGGGGATGGGAGTGGGGATGGGGATGGCAATGAGATGGCGATGGTGATGGGGTGGGGATGGTGATAGGATGGGGTGCATGAAGGGTGCCAGCATTGCCCCTAGTGCTTTGCAGGGAGCCCTCACCCATCCCGAGCTCTTGCTCCTCCTGTACCAGAGAATGGATGAAAGGCAGCTGAAGTGGTGGAGAGGCAAAGGCCAAGTTGTGCTTCCACCATTCACCAGCACAGCTGCTCCACCTGAGCAGGTAGGAGAGCTCACGGGATGCAGTCGCAGCACTGAGAATTTGATGGGCAAGGAGAGGAGCGCAGAGCTCTGCAACCTACCCTGCTCATCATTAATAGGAAAACATCCCAAATGTCCTTCTGACAAGACTTACAGGAGATCCCCATTCAGAAAAGGAGGAATTTAGGAAAGTGGGTCTCAATCACAGCTCTTTGCTGCGGCCCACGGTGCGCAGAGACGCGGAGCCTTTGGGCTGGATTAGCTGCGTGTATTTATGTTTGAAAGCCTGGTGTGTTTTTCAGCATCTAAATATAAATTATTTTTACTGTATCAATGATTAAACATTTTTCTTTGAGATCATAGCGTCCAAACAAATAAATGTTTCTGAAAAGGCATTCAAAAAATTTAAAGGGAGAAAAAAAAATCCCTCTGAGAAACCCTTTTGTCATTTGCAACCAATAAAAATGCCTATTGTTATGAAGGGCTCATAAATAATCTGATTTTGGCATGCTTTAATACCGTACAGAAAATGAATAAATTAAACTTGATTTACAGCCTTTTTCATTTTTATTAGAGCCGCTCCAAACATTTTATGTAACGTACGTGCCAGATGAGCTACACCAAATGGTTTGAGGCTCCGGCACTGATATTATATAAATTAAGTTGTTTTAATTTGCATAGTTTAATTAACTAACACTGGCAAAGAACTAAAGGAAACAGAGGTATGAGTGATGCTGAGGGCTGGACCCACCCGCAGAGGCTGGATGGAACACGGGGAGGGGTGCATCACCCCCAGAGAGCCGTGATGCTGAACGCTGCAGCGGAGGCTCTGCTCAATCCTCACCTCACCGATGGGGAAACTGAGGCACAAGGTGGCACCGCTCAACCGCCGCGGTGCAAACGGAGGCCGGCTCAAGCCAAGCTGACACAGCAGCGTTGCACGGGAAGGCAAACAGTGAAAGGAGTCCAAAGCGATGTCAGAGTGCCCCGGTGTCAGCCACGCTGTGCGTTTTGATCTGCTGCCCATCCCCGAGCACGGAGCAGCTTTGATAAGTGGGCGACGCTCTCCTCCCCCCTCGCGCCATTCATCCTGCAGAATTTCACACCAGGAAACAGCTTCATTACATCAACAACAGGAAGACCCCACTGATTTGTCGCGGGGAAAAACAGCTGTTAGTCACACATCAAGGGAGCAGGGGGGAAAAACAAAACAAAACAAAACAGAAAAAAGAAAAAAAAATCTCACCTTTTTCCTTTAATGTTGGCGCCGTGCTTTAATGCGAATCGCCCTGCAGAGGAAAGCGGCCACCGGCTCTCCCATAAGTAACCATCACCCAGCAAGCACCAGTTAATATCCGAGCGTCTTCCTGCCTCTCCTGCTACATGATTGCTTTCGAAAGAAAGATTAATTCCAACTTTAAAAAGGAAAACACTATTTTTATCATTGCCAGAAGTCTATATGGGTTTAAAAAAGAAAAAGCGCTCGCTTGTCGTTTTACATCTTGCAATTTTGTCAGTTGTTTTAAAACATGTCTCCTGTAATAAATAAGATCATTTTTATGCGTTTGTTCTGCTGCGATCCGAGCGGCGCGGAGCTGGGGAGCGGCCGTGGGGCCATGGGCACAGTGTGGCTGTTGGCACCGCTTCCATGGGGGCCACGGTGGGACCTGGCAAACACCAGAAGACCGAAAATAGGGAATAAGAGCATCAAAGGCCGTGCGATTGTGTTGGTCGTGGAGGGCATTTTGTGCTCTTGCTGGTACAGGAGAAAAGCAAACGATCAAAAATAGAGAAGAGCACCAAGGGCTATGCAACACATTGGCCATGGTCTATGCCTGGTGCTCTTACTGGTGGAGCAGAAAACCCAAAAGACCAAACATGGAGAACAAAAGCACCAAGGGCTACACAATGCATCAGCTATGGAGTACATTCTGTGCTCCTACTGGTACAGGAGAAAATCCAAAAGGCCAAAAATAGAGAAGAGCACCAAGGGCTACGCAACACATTGGCCATGGTCTACTCTTGGGGCTTTTAATGGTAGAGCAGAAAACCCAAAAGACCAGAAATAGAGAATGAAAGCACTAAGGGCTACACAACGCATCAGTTATGAAGTACATTTTGTGCTCTTACTGGTAGAGCAAAAAACCCAACAGACCAAAAATGGAGAAGAAGAGCACCAAGGGCTATGCAACGCATCGGCCATGGACTACATTTTGTGCTCTTACTGGTAGAGCAGAAAACCCAAAAGACCAAACATAGGGAATAAGAGCACTGAGGGCTATGCAATGCGTTGACCATGGCCAACGTCTTGTGCTCTTACAGATATAGCAACAAAACCTCACAAAAATAAGAGTATAAAAGCACCAAGGGCTACACAACGCATTGGCCATGGTCTGTGTTTTGTGCTCTTTCTGTTATAGGAGCATTATCTTAGTCTGTTAATGCCGTGTTGTTGTTGGAACACAAGTTGACTTAGTTTGAGGACAGACTTTTTTCCCTCTTTCCTTTGGACTTGAATGGCTCCTTTGAACAGAGGTCTCTCCTCCTGCATCAGTTTTGAGGTCAGCTTTGAGGGGGAAAGAAGAAAAGCCCCCAAAGAGGGGACATTGACAGCCCAGCAGTCAGTGTTATTGATAGCAGAGGAGAAGCAGCGTTGGGCTGTATCAAGGCCATGCTGGTGATGGTGGACCCAACAGAGCCACTTCCCAGAGTCCAGAGCACACAGCTTTGTGAGAGGTGACCCTGTGGGCTCAGTAATGGCAGCACTGTTGGAACATAAAGCATCTGCCAGGAGGTGGTGTGTTTCATTGCACGTCTCTGTTTCTCTCCCTGCAGCAGCGACCCTGAAACCAGAGGTGGTTCTGTGCTCCAGCATCACCTCCATGCACCATGAACTCAGTCCCTCCAGTTCCTCTCAGATGGAACCCATGGGAGGATGCACTGATACTGGGAAATGCTTAAGAGTGTAAATGAAAGAGAGTAGAAAACCAGTGAAAGTGTTGCAGGTTGCAGTGTAAGGAAATGGCACTTTTTTTGGGGTTGGCTCCCCACTGCAGGTGCACCCCAAGGACAGGTGATGGCATGCAACATTCAGTGCCCACATACCCTTTTCCTACAACAGCAGGAAACACTTTGCCAGGGCCAAGTGCTGCTGCTGATAAAAGGAATTTAATGCTGGTGATTACATTATGTGCAAAATAAATATGTACACGTGCAAACCGTGTTGGCAACTCAGGTTCGGGCGACACTGCTGACCTGGCAGCAGCTTCACCGTGTGCTGGGTGTGCACAAGGCAGGGTGCCAGAAGGGTCATCCTGCAGGGACGGGGTGCCAAGCTGTGCCGTGCCACGGCAAGCTGTGCATAGCTGAGCTGTGCTGTGGCAGCTAAGCTGTGCCGTGCCATGAGAAACCGTGCCAGCCAAGCCAAGCCATGCCATGATAAACCTCACCGGCTGAGCCACGCCATGCCGTTCTGAGCTGTGCCAGCAGCACCGTGCTAAGCCCTGCGAGCCGAGCCGAGCCATGCCGAGCCGTGCCATGCTTTGCCAAGCCACGCTGAGCCGTATTAATCCGTGCGATGCCGAACCGAGCCGAGCCGTACCGAGCTGCGCTGCGCTGTGCCGGCGGCCGCTCTCCCCCACGCGGCGGCGCGGCGGCGGCGCTTCGCCCCCCCCACCGGCGCTCTCCCCGCCCCGGGGGCCCGGCCGGGCGCGGATTGGTGCGCGGCGCCGGCCCCCTCGGAGCGCGGCCGCCATCGGGGCTATTTGACGTGTCGGTCGGGAAGGGGAAGGGTTTTGTCTCGCCGGGGCCGCCGCCGCCGCCGCTCCGCCGCCCGCCCGGCCCGGCCCGGCCCCGCGGAGCCC
This sequence comes from Lagopus muta, assembly GCF_023343835.1. Lineage (NCBI taxonomy): Eukaryota > Metazoa > Chordata > Aves > Galliformes > Phasianidae > Lagopus > Lagopus muta. The sequence continues at coordinate 4,687,461 of NC_064459.1, forward strand.
GGCGCGCCGCCTGCCGCCGCCGCCCGCCCCAAATGAGCGGTGCCCCCGGCGGGCCCCGGCCGAGGACCCCGCCGAGCCGCGGAGCCGCGGGCGCCCCGTCGCCCCGGCCGCCCCCCGCCGACCCGCTGCGCCAGGCCAGCCGGCTGCCCATCCGCGTCCTGAAGATGCTCAGCGCCCACAGCGGCCACCTCCTGCACCCCGAATACCTCCAGCCGCTCTCCTCCACGCCCGTCAGCCCCATCGAGGTCAGTGTTCCCCCCGCTCCCCTTTCCCTCCCCGATCCTTTTCCCTTCCCGTCCCCGCGCTCTGGCTCGCCGCCCGCTGGCCCCGGGGTGGGACGTGAGACGTGGGATGGGGTTGGGGGGGGG